>NC_091132.1:45497105-45519605 GCF_040183065.1 Periplaneta americana | reverse complement strand
TGATCCATTTTTATAGACAGGATATTTTAATTTTTTGTTTGCTTTAATATTGATCACATTTTTAAGATAATTTATTGAACTTCGTGACTACTTCGTGGTGTAGGTTTTTCAGCATGAAAAAATGTAATCGGACATTTTTGATAAATAATATTCAGATCTTATACACGATGTTCATAAAATAATGTTACAAAATTAAATTTCAATAACGAACAATTTTTTCCAAGTTGGGAGTCTTCAGCAATTATTGTTGAATCATATACGCGCTCCAGTAGTTGTTCTTTGTTTTGTTCCAATGATATCTTAATATTATAGAATTTCATGATAATCTTTTCCCTATTCCATGGATTCGTCGAAATGATCCAATCGCCTGACCACCGTCGTCACCGGATTTGACTCCCTGGACTTTTTTATTTCGAGTTATATGAAACGTACGATTTATAGAATGCCCTTTATGAATATTCTTAACTTGAGTAACAGAGTCACAGATGCTACAACTAAAATCACTAAAGAGAAAGTAACTGCGAAATAGCTACCAACTTTTGTGAAAATTATTTACCAAAAAGAATAAAAACATATTAAATTGTTCTTAATTTCTTATAGTTTAATTTTGCAACATATTTTATAAACACGCTCTATTTTCTCAACATTCCAAGTGGACAGAAAGTTATTTAACGTTTCAGTGAAAAATTACAACCTTTATGTAATACGTCATAAAAAAACTACTTTTTACATTCATACTTAGGACATAACTCATGGCAACGTTCTTTTTTTTCTGAGAATGGGGAAGCGAATTGAAATTTTGAAATATGCAAATGAAAGAGCAGGGTATGGTATATACTACTAGAATATGGCACGGCAGATATCTCCATAAACAACACAGCATTATACCTACTACTTGTACTGGGCAGGTATGTGCATGTACTACTTGAAAGGGCACCCAAAAAACCTACATTCACATCCATTCTGCTGTACGATTGTGCGTAAGTAACATCGATCTCTGTGTGATAACCATATCAGATTGCCATCCCCGGAGTGATGCAACCATATAGTCGTACTATAGATGTACGGCAAGGCGGTCGACTCACAACTGAATTCACATTGCTATCTATACGATAACAATACATCACACTGGCATCTGGTGGTGTGACCACATACTATGAATGCCATATAACATACTACATCTCGTGGTATCGTAGCTTAATTTTGAAAAAGAAAATATTTGCCATGATATACCCCAATCCTCGTATATTTAAGATGGCCAACTTATCCTATAAATTTAAGATGGTCAACTTCAATGATTTTACGCTAGTTAACTAACAGAGTTTAACAACAACGTTTCCACTTTCAAATCTCACGATAGATTTGGCGAATGTCAAAAAAAAAAAAAAAAAAAACAACGTTCATGACTAATCTCCTTGACAATATCTAAACATTTGATATTTGTAAAATTATTTTATGGTTGATGAAATCGACCATTATCCTACAAAACATATTTTTGTCTGTTTATTCAGATCGCAGCGGTATTCGCAATGTTGGTAGTGATCTCACTGGCCCAACATCATCATGAGCTGCCTCACTACGCCCCTGTGCCAGTGGAGCACCACCACCATGAAGTGGAAGTGGAGGAACACCATCACGTAAGTTCCAGGGACACACTATATAGTCAATCACATCTTACAATGCATTACTCCATGTTTTAACTTGAGTATGGTTGTCAGAGTGGACTGTCATCCTAATGTGATTTGTTAGACTGATCTTAAGCATCTATCCTTATCAAGAATCTGCACCATCTTGTGCAGGCTGTAAGGATTATGCAATGACCTAGCTGAATTAGTGAATAGTAAACATAAAGTGCAATATACTGAATTCACAGACGAAAAAGGGCTCCATCTTGTTAAGAATAAGCTAATTTATGAGTGAGAAAATTTGCGAATATTATTTAGAAGAGGTGTAATAAAATTTATACTCTTTCCATTGCTCGTAGTCAAGTCATTCCACAATATTTCGGTGATAGATTATACTTTTGTTTTTACACGGACAAAATAATAAGATATCAGTAAACAGTCTCAACGAGCCCAAAGTACACTTCTTCTGAATAATTTGTGAATGTAAAACAAGATTTATGAAGTAATATTAGTGTGTACTGAGGGAGACAACTCGTAATTTCTACCGACACTAACAGTTCTGACCCAATATAATATGGATATCTGGCAGCCCACACTTGTAATTGCTACTTTCAATTCATAAATTTGAAGTCTGAATTCACAGATAATACTTGTGTGTGTTTAAGAAGACAACTAGTAATTTCTACAGATACGAACAGTTCTAACACAAAATGATATGCGTATTTGAAAACCCACACTTAATTGCTAATCTGAATCCATACATTTTAAATCTGAAAGTATAGCAAATTGAATTCGATTATAACCACCAAAATCTTATGCTAGGAAAAATTATAGAGCATAATCAGTCTACTGAAATGATATTCACAGTATTTTTGAAATTGTGTTTAGATAATCATGTTTGTGATAATTAATCAAAATGTTATATTTAGTTGTTGGAAAATAGAAAGTGAAATCCATATTAGTAAGATGAGTAATAACACTGAAACCAACTATAATACTCCATTTCTCCTTGATATAAAATTATTATATATCGTATACATTTTATATTTCCACGCTCACACGTGGACAGCTGCGCTGTACACTGCCGTTTCCGCTTTACCTCCGCGAGCGTGGAAAGATAAAATGTACGCGCTATATTTTATAAGGTTCATTATTTTTTAACAGTTAATATGTGGGACATACTTCACGGATGATATTCAGTACTTAAAATTTTAAATTAGATCTCTCTCACCTATGTCAGATATTTGTTTTGTTTTTGACTTGTAGCTAAATCATGTTCCATTAATGATGTTTATAAACTGAGCTAGTATAACTAATATTTGTTTCTTTCCGGAGTGTCGGCAGTGTTTTTTTTTTTCATTGTTCTGGGTGAACAGAAATAAGATAAGAATCAATACCCATACCAAAAACCTATGAAGCACAAAACAAAGCAGCTTCAATTCCAATAAAATGTAAAGAAAGGATATCTTTTAGATCTATTCGTGAATTCTGTAGAACACTGTCACACATTGATCTGCGATATTTCAATTCGTTCCCCTAAGTGTTCCAAATTCTCATGTGTTGCGTTATGTATGAAAATATTAGTCTCATTTCAGTCTAGTGATCTCAAGTCTGCTGTACTCGCTCCTCTGACTTCAATCCATTGGAGTCTTATCTGAGGGTCTCCGAAAGACATAGTTTACATAACATTCACTGATAACATCGTCATAATAATATTTCGTTCTCGTAGGCTACTTCAAAACATTCCAGGAAATGCATAAAATAATTGGTTGTTTCGAAAAGACAATGATATCAGGAACAAGACGTTTAGAAACAAATAAGAAACATACAAGGTGACATTTTGAACACTAATAAAACTTGGAAGAAATAATTTGACTAAAACTGAGAAACAAAACTAAATCGGACACACATAAATATGAACTAATTTCATTGTTTTAAAATGATGAACTCACCGAGTCGCACTCTAGGGTATATATAAAAGCACAGGCTTGTTGAAACGTAAATTAATGACAAATAACATATAAAATTAACAATAAAAAGAAAACAAAAACCTGTTTTAAATTAAAGTTATAGGATTTCAAGATAATGTTAAGTTCTTCAAATCTTTTCTTCAGTGGTCAATAACAGCTCTCTGATAGAATATTTATAAACATAATAGTCTTGTTGATATTTTAACAATTGTCTTCGAAATTAATCTGAAGTATATTCTAATTACAACAAAAATATTGCAGTTTAAAAAAATGGCTGCAATATAGTTTATTAAATACTATAGCAAATTTCAAAAGAAATATTCCTATGTTAGAAAAAGATTATCAACTAGGTTGAAGAGAATAACTTCAGGATTTGATAGAAACATTGGGCCAATTCCTGATGGCAATTCGATGACCATGAAAGTATTTAGTATCAATATTATTTAAGGTATAATTATGTTCTGTTTTATTAGTCTTACGTAGGGAACTATTAACCTGTTTAACTGAAAATTTATACCGTTATAAGTAAAAATTTGGAACAAAATCTTAGTGATCGGATGATATCACGCAATTACTTTAATTATAATTGGAAATATGAAGACCGAAAATATATTTAAAAAATTATTTTACCCAAAACTACCAAATATTCAATATTGCTTAAATTTTGGTGTAACTAGAATACACGCAATTCTAAAGCCTAGATAGGTATTCGATCGTAATTTGAATTGTTTGAGTACATTTGTACTCAAATTTCAGATCCAGTTTTAAAAAGAATCTCACGAAAAAATTAAATTAAAATGATTCATGTTTTTAAATTGTAAACTAGAATTTGTAGTTCAAGTTTCAATATAATCTTTGGACGACGTTACTGAGCTTGTGACACATTGAAGGTTATTCACCTCAGTCCGTCTTAAGGATTGAACAGACGTCTAAAAAAATATAACAAACCGGTTGAAAAGATCCGTCAAATAAGAGCGTATCAGTGACTTGTAAAACGAGTTCATGCAAATGGATTTCTCTCGACACTTGAAGATCTATATTTGCGACAGCTTTTTTTTTAAGATATAGAAACTGAAAATTGAAACCTGGATCCGGAGCAGTCCTAACCGGATGCATAAAATCGATTTCCTCTATAATTCGTTATTGATTTCTCCATGTCTGCATTTACTAGAATTATGTGTGCCTACGTAAAAACAGTATAATTATTTATTCAGTTTAGCATTTGTTTTTAATTTTTGTACACATTTTTCTGACTGCCCAATGTTTTCAGAGCAAATACACGTGTAATACGTATGACAAATTAAAATTAAAAGCATATACACAAGAACTAATTAAGTGTTTAGGAACAAATCTCTCAATGTTCGTAAAGTTCTAAGTGAGAATTCCACTATAGGTCTATAGCTTTGTTGAAGGATGGGTAGAACAGAGAAAAATTCTCTCCGGCACCGGGACTCGAACCTGGGTTTTCAGCTCTACGTGCTGACGCTTTATTCACTAAGCCACTCCGGATTCTAGTTCCGATGCCGGATTGAATCCATCTCAGTTTAAGTTCTACTTCTCAGTTTTCCTTTGGTGGCCTACCCTCATGTACTGTGTCACAGAATATGTGACAGTGGCACAATGTCCAACACACATGTACAGAGGTGCACTCATTATGAGTGACTAAGTGGCCGGGATCGGACGGAATGAGCGCCGTCTAGAATCACAAAGTGATTACTTACGCGTATAGTATTATTATGATGTACCAAAGGACGTATACGTATTTCCGTGCAGGAATTCTGCATTATCATATGATGAAGGATGGGTAGAACAGAGAAAAATTCTCTCCGGCATTGGGAGAGAATAATATATTCTCTGTTCCACCCATCATTCATCATATGAAAACGCAGAATTCCTGCATGGAAATATCATATGTCCTTCGGTACATCATAATAATACTGTGGCAACCATGATGGAAAGTTCTCGCTGCCTCGGGAGTCGATCACGCAGTCTCCTTGCCGCGCCGCCTGTCTTCTCGCGCGCCCTGCCTTCTGTGGGACGCGTGATCGACTCCCGAGACAGCGAGAACTTTCCATCATGGTTGCCACAATTCTATAGCTCTGTGTTTAAAATAGGCCTATGAAAAGACTTTAAAACGGCGCTGCTATTAAGAAGATGTAATCTACAAACCAACGATGCAACAAGAATTAAACATCGAACTCTATCAGAGAACAAAGAAAAAAAGAAAGCTGATTGTGTCACCATCAAGCGGCTAATAGTCTCAACAACAGGAATATTTACAGGGATCTTCATAAAACAATTGAGTGCTATATAAAAACTATGAGACAATTGACATCAACATTAAATCATCCGCGATAAAATCGAGATGATTTCGTTGTACGACGATTTCGGAATGAAAAATAGTCTCTCAGCCATTCCATTTGTCACGGAAGTTACATTTTTATTATTTTCAAAGTCTATATATTGGAAACGAAATGCGCTTTATCAACTTTTATTATTAGAATCAATTTAGCAGATCAGTATAATTTTACAGAACAAAAGTTGCTTGAATAAAATTTATTATTATTTCAGAAAATAAAGAAAAGTTTCCGTCACGGATGTTACAAGATTTGTGAACTCACTTCACATTTTATTAACAAAAAGTGTAAACCTCAGGGCTTTGCCTCAAGCAAAAAGAGATCATTCTCATAGTGTCCATGTGAAAGCAATGCAAATCTCATGGCATCCAATTAGTTCACAGAAACATAATCGGCAAATATTTTATAGCTATTTCTTCCATGTCACGGATGTTACACACATTTCGTCACGGATGTTACAGATGAGTTAAGGTCCTTCATTGTTTCAGTTTCAAAATAACTGTGGCATTTCTAAGTCAAAATATTCACTTGAACTGTAAGATTGAAATTGTTACTAACCCTAACTGCTGAAAATAAATGGCAGAAAGAATATAGTACAGAGTTAAAAGTTGCTTAATCCTGGAGCTCTGAAATTAACAGCGCAGACTCTCAAAATATTTCCTGAACAATAGCTCCTTGAAAAACATACATTAACAGTTAATCTCTTTACGAGTTAGTCCTGAAAGCTTTAGAGAAACAAGGCCACTTAGATTCAATGCCCAAACAACTTGCAAAACATTTTTCTTTTAGAAAATAAAACATTAGAACATTGAAATTTATAACCTTATTTATGTCTTACACTGATAATAAATAAATATTTCTGAAAAATAATTTTTCATTGGAAATCTCAGTTTGTACAAAATGGCTACTCTGCAATACTTCAGTATAAAATCCGTACTTATATACTGTAGCACATTTTTTTTTAAATGAGTAATAAGAATAACATACAATAATATCAAAACCAGTTAATGTTCATGAATTTACATATTTACAACACTAAAATTCATTGACGTTTTCACTTATTTTTTTGCAGGCTCACCCAAAGTACGAGTTCAAGTACGGAGTTAAGGACGAACACACCCACGACATCAAGGAACAGCACGAGAAGCGTGACGGCCACAAGGTTGAGGGATACTACAAGCTGGTTGAGCCCGACGGCACCACCCGTACTGTTCACTACACCGCTGACAAACACACCGGATTCCACGCTCACGTTGAGAGGTCTGGACACGCCGTCCACCCTGTCCACCACCACCACTAGAACCTCTCTTATTCGTAATATTATTGGCTTACCTGCAACGAAATGTGAAGATGATGAGATAGAAATCGAAACAGAATATCAGAAGAGCTTCAAGTCATGTGTAAATTATTTGGGTGGTAGAGATAAATTTTAAAATTTCCCGACTCTGTCACAAATATAATTATTGTTCTACGGAACTACGAAATATGTATTGAAAGTTGAAATCTATATAGGCAGCTATCGTAATAGTATTGTGTCGCGATTAAAGAAACAGGAATAATTGAATTGTACTTGCTGATGTCAAAATGCACGTACAATTAAACTGGAGTAATCTTTCAGATTTGATATCTGATTATTTTTTTTATAATTACAGTTAGAAATTTCAGCAACTGGTGTGATATCTAGTCTATGTACTTCTACTCAAGAAGTACTACCTATAGAAGTTCTTTTAGACCTGTATTATCAGTACATTACATTTCTACTGTGTGTACATCTACTATTTTATTTACAGTCTATAAAGAAGAAATGAGGCAAACGATATAAAGATCAGCAATCATGTCACTTCTGGTTTTATGTTTAAAACTTCAGTTTTGTTTATCTCTACCCAACATCGTTAATTGTTATGCTTAATCATTAGACTTGCAGCTTACTGATATTCAAAATGTTACTTGTTACCATGGCAACATGTTTGTTTAATGTCGTAATATTATTACTCGGGGCTAATCATAACTGTCTAATCTTCATCTCGCGCTGTTGTAAATATTGCTTTTACTCTGAGCTTCATTTTTCATTTTCATTTAAAAATATAATCTTCTTAATTCTTCGAACCTTTCATGCTAAATAACGGCACTTCATTATCACCATCATTACACTCATGAGATATCATCATCAAATCACATCATCAACAAATATAAATATATCAATATTCATATGAATATCATACAATATTCGTTTACCATTATTCATGATCTCCAGAAACTGATCACGCCATGATAATCCTTTCTTAAAGATGCATTTGGTTAACTGTGTGTATTCAAAAAAGTTTCTCGTGTCTTCTTTCACAAGTTTTCTATTCTCTTTTCTTCTTAAGATATTTTCAGCCCAGACAATACTACCGGTATGTCAGTTTCTAGCAATTGGTATCAGATTTTTTTCATTTCCATTTTCTCTATCAACATCATAAATCTACCAACTTCATATCATTCGTCGAAATGTCCATTTTTCATTCACTGTTGTCATATTTCATTCTTGTTATTTTCATTATCGTCATAAGTACTCATTAAGTCTCATATTACATTCATCGTTGTCATAATCACCACAAATCAACTTCATTCTTCTCAACTTCATAGTCACTGACGTCATAAATCTTTGTTATCCTCCTCAGTTTCATTTCATCGTTGTCATAATCATATTATAATAATCAATTTCACCGTCGTCATAATCATCTTCGTCAATTTAATCATCGTAATGGTCATATTACCGTCGTCAATTTCATTGTCGTCATAATCATATTATCTTCATCAATTTCATCGTCGTCATAATCATAATATCTTCGTTAATGTCATTGTCATCACAATCACATTATCTTCATCAATTTCATCGTCGTCATAACATATTATCTTCGTCAATGCCATTGCCAATCATAATCACATTGTCTTCATCAATTTCATTGTAGTCATAATCATATTATCTTCGTAAATTTCATCGTCGTCTTGATCATATTGTCTTCGTCAATTTTATCACCGTCATAACAATGATATTTTCGTCAATTTCATTGTCATCATAATATTATCTTCGCCAATTTCATTATCGTCATGCCGTCATATCTTCGTCAATTTCATCATCGTCACAATCACTTTCGTCAATTTCATCGTCGTCATAATTATCCGATCTTCGTTAATTTCATCGTCGTCATAATCATATCATCTTCGTCTATTTCATCGCCATCATGATCATCGTCAGTTTCATCGTCATCAACATCGCTATTTGTTTTGCTCACATAATATTTATCCTCATGAAATCATTGTCCTTTTAGATCCATAATCATAAACATCGTTCTCACTATATCGCTGTTGTTATGGTTAATCTTTTACCACCATTATAGTACCATAATACTCAACTTTTTCAGGTTTCATTAGTGATATAATATTGTTTGTACTGGAACTGTTGTAAATAAATTTCATTGTATTGAGATGTATGTCTTAATTTGTGAAACCTTTCATTATCCTTAAGCAATTCCTCTCTTGAATGCCACATAATGAAGATATGAAGCCCGAAACATTTTTAAAATATTGAACATCAATTAAAATTATATTTAATTGAAATATAAATTATGGCTAATTTCAAATCACTGTATACTAAAACATCTGTTCCCCTGAACTTGTGTTGGGCATGCCCGTTGTCCAGCAACACGGATTTTCTCCAGGTACTCAGGTTCTCATGTCCATCTCAACAATAAATTCTCTACCTTCATTATCATTCATTACAAGTGGTGCACTCTGGATAGTCTCTGACGAACTTATTGATCTACGCTTCTTGACACTAGGGACATCTATGATCCTTGCTCGTAGTGTCGGGGCGAATAACAGAAATTTAAGGACCCTTCTATTGTACAAAAATATATATTAAAACAATTGCAAGTAAAACTAACGTCATGGCTTCTTTAAAACCGCAATCAAAACTAAAACTGTGATAAATAAGAGATTCATAAAAGAAATGAATACCTTTCGACTATTTTGGTTGAAATTTTCTATACATAATCTTAATAAGAGACAGAGCATGAACTAGCTAAATGAAGAGAGACTAGTACTGAGATTTAGAAAAGAGAGTACCGTAGTCAAAATAACAATTTTCGTGTTTTAGAACGAAAATGTTTCCTGGGCACTTAGAAAGTTGACAGTAAGAAGTTTTCTTGTCACTACATCTTCTTTGAGATCAAGGACTGATTTTTATTTAGGCCTACTCCCTCCATCAGTATTGCAACCTCTTTCACAAATTTGTCTTTTTCTTGAAACTACATTTTTATAGAGGGTGGAAGTGAAATAACTCTGCAGATTTTCAGAGCAAATAGCTCAAATTGTACGTAAAAAAAGTGTAATACCATATTGGTGAAAAGTTCATAGTCTTCTCAGACATTTATTTTCCCAAATGTTTTACACCCTCTTACAAGGCAACTATTGCGAGTAGAATCGTGATTTTTGTCCATATCGATAGAAAATATAATAAATAATCATTTATCCCTCTAACGTATTTCAATAGTGGGATCGGTTTTCGTGTAAATTTAATATAAAACCACCAATTTAAAGCCATTAAATAATGTGATCACTTTGTAACATTGTGACTAGAGAGGGAGGTAAGAGTAGTTCACCCAGGGAGACAGACCCAAGTTCGTTGACCTCTTGCATCTGTATTACGAGAAGAAACAGGAGTATGTTAGTGGCGATATTGCCAAACTGCTGAAAATTCCAAATTAATTTTCTAATTAATCATGCACTTAATAACAAAAAGTTATATAGGTCTTTTATTCATTTAAGTGTACCTTATCGTCCCTCTCAATATGCAGGATTATTTCACTTAAACCTATATATTAAAAAAGCTCCATGTTATGAAGTTTTCACCAAATTCAATGAAAATATTCGTATGTGTCGATTAATATCATTATTATCTAAGATCTAACTTTGGGAAATCTTATCTAAAAAATTAAGAGTTAAAAATATTATGAATATAAAAAATATGAATGAATTAATGTCCAATTTTTTAGACATTAATTGTCCTAGATATCATGAATTCTTCAACGTTAAAATATTTCCAGTGAATCAAGATCCACTTAAAAAAATAACTTGCTATATTTAAATGTAATTAATGCACATGGAATATTTTGATTATATCACTAATTTGCAACTTCTCCGGACTTCTGGAAAAACAACTAAGGAAGAGACTAGTGAAGCGCTTTGTATGGAGCGTGGCATTATACGGGGCAGAAACATGGACATAACGACGAAGGGAAAACAAACGAATAGAAGCATTTGAAATGTGGATATGTTGACGACTGGAACGTGTGAAGTGGACGGACATAATAAGAAATAAAGCTGTCTTGGAAAGAGTGGGTGAAGAAAGAATGACGTTGAAACTGATTGGGAAGAGGAAAAGGATTTGGTTGGATCACTGGCTGAGAAGAAACTGCCTACTGAAGGAATGATAAACGGGAGAAGAGTTGGGAGCAAAAGAAGATATCAGATGATAGACAACATTAAGATATATGGATCATATGGGGAGACAAAGAGGAAGGCAGAAAATAGTAAAGATTGAAGAAAGCTGGGTTTGCTGTAAAAGATCTGCCCTTGGACAGAACACTATGAATGAGTTAATGAATGAAAATAGGGCAGCTAAATCAGTATAGGGCAGCTAAATTTGTTAAAGGTAAAAGAGAAGATGGAAACGATACAATAAAAGAACTTAAATGGGAAACTTTGGAAAACAGACGTAGGAAAACTAGACTAACATCATTGTATAGAGCACATCTAGGTCAGAAAGCATGGGTAGACATAACGGCTCGGTTAGAAAAGCCAACGTACTATGGTAGGAACGATCATGATTTTAAAATCAAATGCAGGAAACAGAAAACGGATGTAGGTAAATTCTCATTTTTAAATAGAACTATAAATGATTGGAATGACCTACCTGCAGCGGTCTTTGAGGGCTGTCCTTCCTTAAGGAGATTCAAGAATAACTTAAAAAGTTGTGTATAAAGTGCAAATTAAAATTAAGGCGACATTTAACATTTAATTTTTTAAGGTGACATGTATTTATTTAGCCTGACGAGTTACTTCGTTGGTTTGAATTGTAAATTATTTAAAAATAGCGTGTAAGAGGGTCTTAGACTAGAAATGTTTAGTTTAAATGTAGTTCTGTTTATAAGTACAGTATGCATAAGGGTGCAATTATTTAATTTATTTGAACTATTGCATCAGTGAAGCGAGGTGAGTCAGTGAAGTTATGGTTTTACAGTGCAGTGAATAGTTCCGATCAGTGATAATTTATAGCGTCAATGAAATGTGTTCTATAGTGTCATTGAAATGTGTGCTAAAGTGTCAGTGAAATGCGTCATAGTGCCACTACAGTGGGTGAGATGAGAGTAAAGTGAAAGACTATTGAAACTTATGTAAGGCTTATACATAATAATGTAGGTTGTAATGTAAAATTAGGTATTTTATTTATTTTTTATTATTATTGTGCTAAATTATATTGTGTATTCTTTTTGTATTTTGTATAAAATTGTAGGCCTATTGTGTATTGTATAATTGTATTGTGTGTTGTAATTTTATTGTGTATTGTTTATATTGTGTATACCACTGCCACCGGGTGCATGCCCACTTGCAGTGTAAATAAATGAATAAATACATACATACATACATACATACATAAAATTAACTTCGAAACTAGGAGTCCGATTGAGCTGAAAATTTACGTACACCTTATTCTTAATGCATCTAAAAACAGTTAGAAATGAAAGAAATCGGATTAAAATAAATTTTAAAATTTTCAAAACTCAGTCCTAGTGTTCCTCAATAGTACAATGATCGGCATGACTGGAAATTCCAAAATATTTGGGGAACACAACTTAGCTACCGTAAATTATATAACTTGTATAGGTAAAATATTTTGCATGATGAGTATGGTCGCTTCACAAAGCGACGTTCTCCTCTGGGAGAAAAGAGAAAGGATATGCACGACCGTTTTCTTTAAATATTCAATTTATTCAATTTTAATACTCAACAACAGATTGTCTGTAGTGCATCATGTTATTATTTTCTTTACGTGGTTATTTAACTAATATGTCGTTTAGCGTCGATTGGTGATAGCGAGATTTGGCGATATGAGGGCACGATTATCTGACATTCGTCTCACGGTTGGGAAAAATCTCGGAAAAACCCAATCAGTCAATCAGTCAAAGCGGGAATCGAACCCGCGCCCGAGAGCAACTCTGGATCGGCAGACAAGCGCCTTAGTCGACTGAGCTACACAGGTGCTATTATTTGTTAAATTGTTTTAATTTTACTTACTTTATTTTATAGACTATTTTATCTCTTTATGTAGGTAAGTATATTATTTTCTACTTTCATAAAATTATGCATTAAAATTCTCTGACTATATTGACAATTGGATAACAAAATAATAATATACTTTTGTCTTTTATTTGTTAACACAAATTTGTCAGTAATATGTCAGTCTTAATCAGAGCACTGAAAAATCGTTCTGTTTCACAAGATAAACTTGTTATAACGAGAATTACCCTAAGAATGATTTCCAAGGCACTTTTGTACGATCGCATCAAATGCGATTTGGTGCTCATGTTCGGGCAGGGATTGTGAATGTCTTCCTTGTGGGGCAACTAATACCTTTTGCCGCAACAACTCACAACCAATAATTACTTTTATTTTTGCAATAAGTTCTGCCTGAGCTACTGCACTCGCTTCCTCTTAACATCAAACAAAGAATATGGTTTCGACATAACGGGGCACCACCTCATTAAGGGAATGAAGTACGTAATCATCTGACAGCTACATTTGACGATCACTGGATTGGTCGGGGTAGGCCCGTTGTCTGGCCGGCGCGCTCACCTGACTTTTACTCCACTTGATTTCTTTTTGTGGGGTCACATTAAGGTCTGCGATTTATGAAACCCGCGTTGACTCTGGAGAAGATTTGCAGCATGCATAGTCCACGTAGCAGCTGAAATTAGGGAAATGCCGAGAGTCTTTGCAAAGATACGACAAAGTAGGACACGTCAGCGCATTGCTTGTCTGGAAGTCAATGGTCGTGTGTTCCAGCACTTGTAGTGATGAGACAACAAAGCAATGGATCCATACTGCTAATTTAACACTGAAGTGAATGTTTTTCCTTTCCATTCTGTTTGTTTTCTTTATGTTTTTATGTATTTTTGGGTCAATAAATTGTATCTGTAACATTAATAATTTGTTTATTCACTTGTCACGTAAGTAATTACTTCAATCTCTTCCTGTATGCCTACGACTGAACCATGTAATGACATAAACCCTTCTTGCTCTGAAAGGAAGTGTTGCAGCCCATGGGTTCTGTAACAAAAACTGTTTGAAAGAAGGTTATCTATCCGATTGAAAAATTTTGTCGGTCTAATTTAGAAACACCTTGTATAACTGGCTTCATATGGGTGAATAACATAGTCAAGTATCCGCCATTATTAAAAAAAATGTTTAAAGGAATATTGATATTAATTGCACAAATTTGTATAGCGTAATGAAAGTATGCTTGTAAATTAAATTTTTCTGCTTACTTTGTATTGTATATATTTGTATAGTTTTGGCCCATGAATTGTATATGCTGTAAATTGAATAGTAATCTGTATACTTTTATTGATACATTGTTTGTGTTTGTAATTTGAAGTAGTTTGTATGATATGTATTATCAATTTCTGCATATCACAACTGGTTGAATTGTTTATGCCTTAAATTTAATTAAATTGTTTTGCATTATACATATAGCTCAACTGATGAATGATCGTTTGCGTTTGTAAATTTAATAATCTGATTGGCTATGTATTGTATACTTTTAGTAGAGCCATCTATGTAGCTCAGTCGGCAGACTCGCTGGGCTGCTGATCCGGAGCTACGTTCGGGCTTGGGTTGGATCCCCCTTTGGTCTTTGGTTTCTTCAGAGGTTTTCCACAGCCGTGGGACTGAAGCCGGATGGTCTATGGCGAGTCCTCGGCATCAACCCCTTTGATTTGATTACCCCCTTTTGATTTGATTACATGGTTGGGTTTTTCCGAGGTTTTCCCCAACCAAAAGGCAAATGCCGGGTAATATTTTGGCGAATCATCGGACCTCACCTCATCTCACTACATCTCGCCAAAATATTGTAAAAAATTGCACAAAATTGTAAAAATTGTAGAAAATTACTAAATTGTAAAACTGTAAAAATTAGTAAAAATTGTAATTGTAATATTGTAAAATTTTGACTTGTTCCACATCTTAAAGCTTCATTGCTCATGTAAGATCTATGGAATAAAATGAATGAATGAATGAATGAATGAATGAATGAATGAATGAATGAATGAATGAATATAATGCATGTTACGAGTTCATTTTCTGGAGAACGTACTTCAAAACCTTTATAAAATTAAAGTTATTATTTGCAATTTTGAAAAGTATGTATAATAATATTATTAAAGATAATCATTATTTTTTTTAAGACTTCAAATATTTTCTAAACAAAATATCAAATATGATGAACATTTTTAAAAGTTGAAGATTTTTTCAAAACAAAATAACGAATCATGAATATTTGAATTTATCAAACAAGATAGCATATCATGAACATGTTGAATAGTAAAAAAAAAATTCCAACCAAAGTGGGACACTTTTCTTCTTGTTCATTCCACACCCATATTTTTCACATGATTCCCCTTCTCTTTTCTTCCATCACATTCACTCTCCTCTTCATCTCTCATAATCTCAGAACCTAGGAAAAGAGATTCATATAAAGAGAGAGACTTTCTTCTTTTACGTATGAAAATAAGTCTCTAACGTCCTTAACTCTGCTTTTAACTCTCGATGTTGACAAACAAAGAAACAAATGCTAGGGAAGCGATCAAAATAAACAAGTGAATGCTAAGGAAGTGATAAAATTGTGCGATAAGCAGCCATGATTGGTTGAAAGACGTCCTTTCGTACCGTTTTATTGATCAAAAGTAGTATGACGTAGTAAAAGTATAATAGTCGAAATAAAAGACATGTTTAATTTTACAAAAAACGTCAGAAATTGCTGCTGTTTCATATCAACATCGTAAACGAGGAGTGAATGTTTTAATTGCTTAGTGCTTGATGCTGTAATTAAGTTAAGCAGCCAGGGGTGATTTTTTTTACTTCTTTTCACTTTCTAATTACCAGTCCAGAAAACATTGTTATAAAACCACGCTCTGTGTAAAGTGTGTAAATTTCCAGACTCCGGCGCCATAAACATTACTACTGCTGCAGTATGGACTTAATTAAAACCTAAGTAAAGCAAGTTTTGAGTGTAAGCTCTGTCGGTCAAGTGCAGCTGCGGGATAAATGCGATAATGGACAGCGAGAGTGAAAGTGCAATGTACGGATTATTACGTCAAGCTAATTTGCACTCCTCCTCTGGTATTCTGTCTGTATTTATTTATCTTTCACCTCGTGTGCCTCTTTTCGCCTGTCTTTCTTCGTATTCCTCCCTCTGTTTTTTTTTACTTACATACGCCTTTAAAATTGGTATCCGGTAGGAAAATTTGGGCGAGCAAAGAAAAGGGTATAGAACGTTCGTTAATATCTAACGAAGTATAAAGCTACGGTTTGACTACGGCGATCTTCGCCGAACGATCATCGCTGACAACTCCTCTACAATTACCACCAGCCCCAACCACCAAACTAAAACACACAAACAAAACCGCAAACACGTGTTGGAAATTTGAATACTGTCTGAGAGGACACACGACAGCAACAGAGAGGCAGATCAATAAAATAACACCACACCATGAAAGTCTCCAGAACCATTCAGATGCTTCTGCCACCGGAAGGGGAAACTTTAAAATTTCAACAAAAAATATGTATGTACGTACATATGTATGTATGCATGCATGCACAGTGTTCTGCCCAAGAGCAGGTCTTTAACTGCAAACCCAGCATTTATCATTCTTCCCAAATTCTTTCTTTCCTCTTAGTCTCCCCATAATACTACATTAACGTGATATCTTTTACCCCGAACTCTTCTCCCGTTCACCATTCCTGATGTGTACCATATGTATATTATATTAATACTAACTAGTCCCGTACAAATATAGCAAATTAACAAATTAGGCCTACACAAAATAAGAGGAATCAGTCACTGCACTCACACACCTACTGGCACTTATGCCAGAAATAGTTTCATATGTGTAAATATATTTATATTATTATAGGGCTGGAGAGGGCGTCCTGCGCGTATAAGACCCTAAATCGGCCTCTGGCTCATAGCCAGAAATGTCAATAAACAACAACAACATCTCTGCTGGGATTCCTTCTCGTTGATTTGAATGTGCATGGTTTCTTTACAGCGAAGATCGTCAACGAACATCGCTGCGCTCGACGAACATCGTCGGAGTTTGCCTTCGAGGTAAAAACCTGGCGATCGTCGCCGAGAAAACAATTGTAAATTTACAGTAAGTCATGAACTGAACTATTAAATAACATGTGAGCTACACGTCATCATACATACCATAGTGGCGGTAAAACAGAAATATTTCTGCAATTTCTCGACTAATGAAGACGAGATATTAATTGATTATGTCTCCAAACACAAATCGCTTTTTGGTATGAGCCAAAAAGAAGAACCAACGTAAACAATAACAAATCTGCATCTTGCATCAACTAGAGCTAATAATACAATTGAGTAAAATGATTTATGATTGAAAAATAAGGAACCGCTAATATCAGGACACACCAGGTTAGCGTGTGAAATAGTAAGTGAACTGGAATGCCGAACAAAGGAAAGAAGTGCAACTACCTCCTTCTCACATTATTTTTTTATTTGTAATATTATTTCCCAAGTAAATGCTCCTAAATGAAAAAAAAATTACATTGTAAAAATAAAGTGTTTATATCATTGGTATTTACCTTAAAGTTACCGGTACTGCTAATCTTTCAGCTGGGCTTATCTGTTTCTGAACAAATTTTGTGGGTCTAATTTTACAATATCATTTTCCATTACACTTAAAATTAAATTATTCGGGAGAAAGTATGAAATATTCCTTAAATTTGGTGGTATCATTTTCAAGTTGTCTTAATATAAATTAATTAAAACAGGCCTCTATATCTATTTCTAAACATATTAGCTACTTTTAATATCCATACTTGCTTTTCAAAGTAAAACTTGTAATGTATTGTAATGCTACCAGATTATCATCCATTATCAGCTGATCAGGCATGGTCAACTATATAAAACAATTTACTCTCCACCTACGAAGTTCGCCGGTAAAGAATCCTCTCTCTGACGAACGCTGGCGATTTCAATCATCAGCGATGTTCGGCTTAACAGAGCCAAAATGTGAAAACTGACTTCGATACGAAGGATAGAAGCACCTAACAACAGCTACTTTAAAGCTTCGCGCATGCGTAGGGAGCGGAGGGAACGTCCGCCATTTTTTGTTCTTTCTCGCTCAGTCACGCATCTTCAAGTCAGTATATCTTCAGATTGCAACGTGGTAGGACAATGATACAGGTTTCAAACGAGATCTAATCAGAAAATGAAAAGTCATAAGCATCTAAACGGATAGTGAAAAGTCATAAATGAGATCCCGAAAAAGTAGATAATAAAATCGAAATATTTGCAGCTAAAGTCCCAGGTCAAAATATAAGAAACACATATCGGATGAAGGAGGAGCTCGAAAGGAATCGATTAAGCCCAAAATTGCCCAAGCAGAACTATGCAGGACTTACAGAGAGAGGAACAAAGCTAAAGCGACGCAACTCGGAGAGCCCGAATCTAGTATTTCTATTGGAAGTACATGCGAACCAATGATGTGGACACTGAGACGGTTCCTCGTATAGGATAAGGAGATTTTCATTAGATTAGTATTTCGTGTTAATATTCTCATATGGATAGTAAGAAGCATGGACGTGTAAGTTAGTTTCAAAATCTGAGACGGAAGTAACAGGTGGACAGGAAGACCGAAAGGAAGCTAGGGGGACAGGAAACATGTGTCCAGGCGTGGAGTTGACTGATGAGGGAATGTATGGACTTTGCCTGCGGGTGGTCAGTAAGATGACGCCAAGCCAGGTTCCAAAAGAGATGATCTGGTATATGTCAGAGAATAGGACGCCGGAAGTAGGAGATGTTCTAGTTAACGAACAATTTTTGAAGAACGCGTCTTAAGTGACGTAAGTATAATCATGGCCAATCAGGATTCTTAATAGAGACACGTGATATATAGATAGGAGGGCGAAATTCTATGTTTGGTGGTTGAAAGTAGGGGATAGATTGGGCAGATAGACGGAAGGCTTATAGAACGCGTACGGAGAAGTTGCACTCCACATATTCTCGGCAAACCTAACTCGGAAGTATAACAATTTACGGACTTAGAATTTTTTAGTGAGTGTAGTAAGAAGTCGTGTGTTGCATTATTATTATAAGTCTGAATTCTTTCCTCTCATCACGTTATCAACTGTCCGTTATATTACTGGTGTTTTATAGTACAAAAGATATAATTACGTGAACTCAGAAATTAGTATACCAACTTGCGGGAAGTGAGAGCGAGATATTATACACTTGGACGCGCATTTCTGCTAATCTGAAACGAACACTTAATAATAATAATAAACGTTTTCATTGTTCTTACCAACAACTTCTGGTGTGCGCCTATATCATTTCAACCTACGAGCACGTCTCCCAAACCCCATGTCCCGACCGTTTTGCAGCTGACCTGGGAACCTCATCCTCTACCGGAGTAATCTCGGGGAGGCTGGCGCCCAAATTAATCAGTGTAAATAATTAATTATTTATATCGACGTGCCATCCTCGAGATACTTTCCATATTTCGGAGCTGGCAGCCGAGGGCGACGACGACCAACAACGACGACGAGGACGACGGCGACCCGCTACATATTTTGGCGTCCCAACGTCGGGCACGAGATGAGCAGCGAGGCCCGAATGAACAACGAGCTACAAGATGAACACCTGATGGCGTGAGGAATCCACGGCGGGGATCGACGCGAGAGCCGACAGCCGACGCAGGGTTAATGCGGCTCGAGATGGCAACAATGACCACGGCGGGGATCGACGCGAGAGCCGACAGCCGACGCAGTGTTAGTAGAGCAGCTTGCAGTACCATGCAGTGTCAACGACCGACAGCCACAACACCGTGCAGACCCCAAACAGCTGAGAACAATGATGGACGGTGGGGGAGACGATCAACCAGGCGTAACCTAGAAGACGTCGATACGTAAGCATAAAGGGTTTCATTTCAATTGTTGTGTCCATATATATGTGCATGTGTGTAATTCATTTTGGTAGGGTTTATTTTGTTTTTGAGTTTAAGGGGAATTGTTGAAGATATATTATATATTACATGTTGCTAAGGAGCCAGACTAGAAGTAAAAAAAAAAAAAATGGAGACTACAGCAGGGACGAGTACTAGCCAAGATAAAGAAAGTTCGCGAGGTTCGGACAATGCCATGTCGAATAATGTGTTAGAGCGGATATTGGAGCAGATGAATCAGATGAGGAACGAAATGATAGAAACTAGTAATAATTTGAAGAGTGAGATGGCTGAGAATAGTAGCAGGCTAGAGAGCCAGTTCGGTAATTTGAAGAGTGAGATGGCTGAGAATAGTAGCAGGCTAGAGAGCCATAGTAGCAGGCTAGAGAGCCAGTTCGGTAATTTGAAGAGTGAGATCGGTAATTTGAAGAGTGAGATGGCTGAGAATAGTAGCAGGCTAGAGAGCCAGTTCGGTAATTTGAAGAGTGAGATGGCTGAGAATAGTAGTAGGCTAGAGAGCCAGTTAATGGAAAGTTCTGACGTATATCAAGAGCAAATTGGTCAATTAAGAAATATAATGAACGAGAGATCTAATAGATTGGGAAATATGATAGAAGAGAGCTATAATAGATTGGGAAATGTACTAGCCGAGAACAATAATGAAGTGGAAAGTAAATTAATTGAGGATATTAGTGAATTGAATGATAAGGTAGCCGAGAATAGTAATGAAGTGGAAAGTAAATTAATTGTGGATACTAGTGAATTGGATAATGAGATAGCTGAGAATAGTAATGAAGTGGAAAGAAAATTAATTGTGGATACTAGTGAATTGGATAATAAGATAGCCGAGAATAGTAATGAAGTGAGAAATAAATTAGCTGTGGATATTGATGAATTGGGAGATAATCTAGATGAGAATTGTAATGAATCGGATAATAAATTAGAAGAGAATATTGATGAAGTGAATAATATGGTAGCTGAGAATAGTAATGAAGTGGAAATTAAATTAGCTGTGAATATTAATGAGTTGAAAGAGAAACTAGATGGAAATAGTACCGAACTGAAAGATAAGTTAGCTGAGAATATTAGTGAATTGAGTAATGAACTAGCTGAGAATAGTAACGAAGTGGAATTTAAATTAGCTGTGAATATCAATGAGTTGAAAGAGAAACTAGATGAAAATAGTACTGAACTGAAAGATAAGTTAGCTGAGATTATTAATGGATTGAATAATAAGAAAGCAGGAAATAGTAATGGAGTGGAGAGTAAATTAGCTGAGGATATTAATGAGAATATTGGGGAATTGAATATTAAGGTAGCCGGAAATAATAATGAGGTGGAAAGTAAAATAAATATGGATATTAATGGATTGGACGATAATCTCGATGAGAATAGTAATGAATCGGAGTATAGGTTAACCGAGAATAGTATCAGTCTAGAGAGCCAGGTGTTAGAAAGTTATAGAGCATTCAAGGAGCAAGTAAATAGAGTAATCGAAAAGTTTTATGAGTTTGGGAGCGAGAAAGAGAATGCGGAAACCATCACAAACATGGGGCGGAGGGCAGAAGAAGCCTTCCCACCCCACAGAGGGTACAAAAGCAATGACCATAATGACGGTTGGAGTAGGGATCGGCCACACAGTGCTGGCGGTCATGGTTTACAACCCTACAATAATGACCGATTTTCTAACAATGGTACAAAGCGGTACTGCGACGATCAAAGGAGTGAATATAGGAAGGGCTATTGGAGGCCTCATTTTTCTGCAGGAGGAGAAAAAGTTAAGTGGAAGCATGCTGGTAGATTTAATGTGAGGAGAAGTGTGTCTCCACGTGTAAACTGTCAATTTAAGAATGGCACAATGACATATGAGGAAGGCCGCAGACGATCCCATTCGGAGAATGACGATCCGATTCATGATAGACATCCAGGCGACGTACCAGGTTAATAGACGAGAATTTGTGTAAAGTTGAAAATAATATGATTTTAATTATAAGAAAAATAAGAATGTGTTTGTTTTGTGCATGTAGTATTTGAGCGATATAAGCAACTAGAACCAAGAACTGATTTCAGTGCTGAAAATGTTTCCTCGTGAAAAGTGTTGTTACTTTTGTTTTCTTTTTGCCACCTTCAGAATTAGTTGTTTTTGTGTTTTCTTATAAGATCACGCGATAAGTAGTATTCCCTGTGGCAATAATTTAAAGATGATATTAATAAGAATTAATAATGATTAATAATAATGATAGAATTTTTTTTAATT